>NC_133544.1:111445000-111447500 GCF_048773025.1 Camelus bactrianus | reverse complement strand
CCCGCCCCACGCGCCCGAGGCGCCCTGCCCGCTTGTGGCCCGCGTCCCATCGTGGGCCCCCCTCGTCCCCCGTGGCGAGAAGGGGGACCCCGGGAACGCGTGTGCGGGTTGGGGGTCCTGCCGGGCCTTGGGGGGTTGGGGATGTGGAGGTGGGAAGGAGGGTGGTCTGTCGTCGGGACGCGGGGGGAGGGCCCTCTCCGCCCGGCCTCGTGGGGAGTGGGCTTAGGATGCCGTCGGCACGCGTTGGCGTGTGGGACTCGGTGGCGTGGGCGGTGGCCGGCCGGTGCCCGGTGTGGCCCCGTGTCGAGGGCCCGCGGCGGCGAGGACCCCCGGCCGTGGCCGGGGTGTGGTGGTCGGCGTTGGGGCGCGGTGGCCGGCGGTTGGGGCTGGTGGGGGGGGGTCCGTGCCGTCCCCGCCTCGCCCGCCTCGCCCTCTCCAGGTACCTAGCGCGTCCCGGCGCGGAGGTTTAAAGACCCTCGGGGGAGTCGCCCGTCCGCCTTGGGGTCGGGGCGGTCGGGCCCGTGGGGACGTGGGAGGTCCGTCCCTCGTCCCACGGACTCCGCCTCCACCGGGCCGGGGCGCCGCGCCACGTCGCTGACCGCCGCCGCCGCCGTGTCCGTCGGGTGGGGCCTCACCCGGCGGGCCCGTCGGACGGCCGGTGGCCGCGTGGTGGCGCGTCCCCGCGGGAGGCGGGAACCCCCGGGCGCCTGTGGGGTGTCCGAGCCGGCACGCGCGTTGTCGGTGCCGGCTGCGCCCCGTTGTGAAACCTTCCCGACCCTCCGGTCTGATTTCTCTCTGACTCGGCCGGCCCGAGGCGACCCCCCCTCTCACCCTCCCGGGGTGGGTGGGGGCGGGAGACGTGCCGTGCCACAGAACCGAAGGCAGGAGAAACTTCTCGTACGACTCTTAGCGGTGGATCACTCGGCTCGTGCGTCGATGAAGAACGCAGCTAGCTGCGAGAATTAATGTGAATTGCAGGACACATTGATCATCGACACTTCGAACGCACTTGCGGCCCCGGGTTCCTCCCGGGGCTACGCCTGTCTGAGCGTCGCTTGACGATCAATCGCGCCCCCCCGGGTGTGTGCCCGCGGGGTCGCGCGGCTGGGGGTTTCCTCGCAGGGCCGCGGTGCCCTCCGTCCCCCTAAGTGCAGACACGGCGCCTCTGCCGTCGCGCCGTCTGTCCCTCCTCCGGCCGGTCCCGCCCCCGCGCCCGGGAGGGTGCGGGGGCGGGCGGCGGCGGCGGCAGGCGGCGTCGAGGCCCGGGAGGTGCCGCCCGCGAAAGGGAAGGGAGAAAACGGGGAGGGGGGGAGCTCGCGCGTGGCCGAGGCCGCGGCCGCGGCCGCCGCGTTCCCACCGGGAGCCCCTCCTCGCGCCGCAAGCGTTCTCCGGGGCGCGTGCCCGGGTGCGTCGCGGTGGTGCCGGGGTGGGTGGGGGCGGTTAGGGCCGCCGCGCCGCGCCGCCCCCACCCTCCCGTCGCGCCACCGCGGCCCCCGCCTCGCCCCGTCGGGACGGGCGGCTCCTCGCCGTGGCCGAGGCGCGCGCGCGGCCGCGCCCCGGGGATGCGTGCCCCGGCGGCGACCCGCGGGACGCCGCGGCGTCGCCCGCCGCTGCGCGCTTTCCCCCGGGCTGCGTCCGCGGCCGCGCTTCGTGCCCCTGGGCCCCCGGGGCGGCGTTCTTCGGGGGCGCCGCCGCCGCGCGTCCGTCGCCCGTCGTGGGCGTCTCGCGGCCGTGCGGAGGACGGGTGGGAGCGGAGCGGAGCGGCTCGCGCCGGTGCGGTTGGCGTCGCGTGGTGGGGCAAGGGGCCCTGACGGTCGCCGCGGGGCGGCCGCCGGGCTTCTTCGGACCCGCCCGCCTCACGACCGACCGACCGGCGGCTGCCGCCGCCGCCCCCCTCTACCCTCCTCCCCGGCACGACGACGCCTCCGGCCTGGGCCCGGCGTCGCGCGCGCGCGCGGCTTCCCCTCTCGCCGCCCGCCCGTCCCGTGCCACGTCGCCGGCTCGTGCTCCCGTCCCCGTCCCGCCCGCCTCCCTTCTTCCTTCCGCCCTTCCGCCCTCCCGCCCGAACCCCGTGTCCGGGCGTGGGTGGGTGGGTGGGTCGGTTGAGGGGGAGGGGGACCGGGCGGTCGACCGCGGTTCCGCGCCTCGCGCGCGGCCCCTCTCCCGCCGTCCCGCCCTCTCCCGCTTCGCGGGCACCTTCTCCGTCCCCTCCGAGCCGCGACCTCAGATCAGACGTGGCGACCCGCTGAATTTAAGCATATTAGTCAGCGGAGGAAAAGAAACTAACCAGGATTCCCTCAGTAACGGCGAGTGAACAGGGAAGAGCCCAGCGCCGAATCCCCGCCCCGCGGTGGGGCGCGGGACATGTGGCGTACGGAAGCCCCGCTCCCCGGCGCCGCTCGTGGGGGGCCCAAGTCCTTCTGATCGAGGCCCAGCCCGTGGACGGTGTGAGGCCGGTAGCGGCCCCCGGCGCGCCGGGCCCGGGGCTTCCCGGAGTCGG